>NC_080553.1:9192500-9240000 GCF_028640845.1 Ahaetulla prasina | reverse complement strand
TAAAAGAAAAGGAAGATACGGAATATTATACAGTATGGAATAAATTGTATAATTGGATAGAAATTAGAAATGGTAAATGATGAAAAAGGGGAAAAGGTCACACACACACACACACACACAAACAAAAGGCTAGTGCATGAAAGAAAATGAATAGTTATAATGATAGGTATGATGGAATATATACAGAAATAAGGGATAATGGGACCAAAAAAGATAAGTATAATTAAAGAAAACGAGAGGGGGAAAATGTAAATAATACAGGAATACCGAAAAGAAGCTGATGTAAAGAAAGAGTATATGTTTTATGTTAGTGTTTGTTATGTCTTGTCGTTGTTTTTTTAAAAAATAAACAGTATTTATAAAAAAAATTTAAAAAAAGAAAATACTCCATAAACAAGTCAATTCTCTGCAACATGGACCACTGTGCTCATGTAACAATCAAGATAATGCATAAAACAGTCATAAATATATAGTTATACTACTCGATTTTGGCTGATCGTCAACATTTTGGATCAAGCGCCATTTCTCTTCTAGCTAACTGAAGATGTGACTCAACAAATAATGTTGTTTGCATCTTGGTGTTCTTTGAGCATGGTGGTTTTCTCGTAGACGTTTCATGACCCAACTAGGTAACAACGTCAGTGCTATCAAGAAGTGGGGTTTTCTTCTTCTGACGTGACCTATTTGGCAATAAACCTTCTGCACAAAAACAACCAAGCTCAGAGAGCGCCAGGGACTTCGCCGTTCAAACCCGAGCTACAATATTCTCTTCTATGGGGAGCTGGTCGTCTTCCAAGCCTTGCAAACAAACCATCTTTGCCACCTTACATGCTGCTCCATCCAAAATCCAAGGGAGCAATGACCATTCTGTGCTCATTTTAATTTGCTCACGTGATTAAAATGATGGAAACAGCAGAGCGGCGCAGTGGCCCACAGGCGGATCTCTACCTAGGATCGAATTCTAGGAGGCTGTGAGTTCGATCCTAGATAGAGGCAGATATTTCTCTCTCTGGGCACGATGCATGGGCGACAGGAAGGGCATCCGGCCAGTAAAAACTTAGCTCCGTTCAGTTGCCCAGACTCCATCCCGCAAGGGATTATGGGGTTGTTAAATGAAGATGATGATGATGCAGCCTCCTTGCTTTCCCATCTATCCTCAAGGAGGCTCAAAGGGGCCAGCTAGAAAAATCTGAAAGAAATTTCCAGATATTTCTCTCTCTCTCTGAATAATATATATTATATTATATAATATATATTATATTAATATAATATAATATAATATATAATATAATATAATATATATAATATAATATAATATAATATAATATATTATTATTATATTAATATATTATATATATTATTATATTATATAATTATATTATATAATTATATTATATTATATTAAATAATATATATTATATTATATATTATATGAATAATATATATTATATTATATCTCTCAAGAATATAATCTGCCGAACAAAACTCTGCATTGGCAACAGGAAGGGCATCCGGCCATTAAAACGCTCTGCTAGCTCCATTCGGTCGCCTGGACTCCACCCCCGCAAGTGATGATGGGGTCCTTAAATGACGATGATGATTAAAATGATGGAAAGAAAAAAAATAACCTCTTTGGGTGCACGGCAGGAATCGTAGGGAAAGACCACACCGTTTTAAACTGATATGCAAATCTGGCATTGGTGGGGGTCAAAGGAAAAGAGCAGGCCCTTTACCTGCAAAACCAGCTGCTGCCAAGCAGTTGCTAGGGGCTGCCCACTGCCAATGTTGCAGACGTTTATGCGATCGGAGGGCTGGTTGGCCCGCTCGAGTTGCAGGGAGACATTGCGGCGTTCCTCTTCCAGAGCTCGGGTGAGCCTCTCAAAGCGAGCCTCTTGCTCCTTCACAGAGGCCAAGATGCTCGCCGCGGATCGGATATCATAGTCATCCATGGTTGGCGCTCAAAAGGCTGGGTCACTGATAGGGCAAAGGACAAAATTAAGAGTAACACGGGTCAGGAGTAAAAGGAAGATCGGCAGTGACCAACCTTGGCGACCTTGTGGACTTCATGTTCTGACCCAGCTCCCCAAACACGACCAACCCTCTGAAGTTAATTCAAAGATTCCTTTATTAGGAGCATCAGCAGCCCAGGAAAGTCTTTCACGCAGGCTAACAAATCCATCCGGCAGGGAGATGAATAGTTGTCTGCCACATCTATTCATCTCTGCCCCCTGCCTTTTATCCCCAGAGCTAGGGTGGGGCTTCACTAGCAGCAATGGCTGTTCCGTCCCGAGGACCGGCTCATAGATTTCCACTGTTCTCCTCTCCTCTGCCTTCTGCGCATCTGTGCGTCAGGCACTAGACCCAGCTGTTCCTCCTCTTCCTCATCAGCCACTTCCAGACCTGGGGGCATCTGACTCTCCATCTGAGGGCTGAGGGACGGCCCAGGCTCTGCCTCTGTCTCTCTCTCTCTCTGCCAGCTCCATTCTCACTTCCCCCTCGGAGCTCTCAGGTCGCCCTGAGGCTGATCCTGACTCCCACACCGTCCCCTCATCTGATTCGGCTGCAGGAGGGGCAGGCAGCCGACAGACCACAACACTTCAACTTGATTTACCACCATTTTTTTAGCGACCGTTCAAAGTTAAAACGGCACTGGGGAAAAAAAGGCCTTAGGGACCATTTTTCACACTTATGACCGTTGCGGCATCCCCGCTTGGCAACTGGCTCAAATTTATGACGGTCCCAGGGTCACGGGACCCCCTTCTGCGACCTTCTGACAAAGCGCAGTCAATGGGGGAAGCTAGATTCACTTAACAACCGTGCTACCGACTTAACGGCTGCAGTGGTTCACTTAACACCCATGGCAAGAAAAGGACGTAAAATAGGACAAAAGAATTCCGGGAGTTTGAAGTCCACAGGTCTTAAAGGTTGGATACCTCTGACGTCGATGAAGCTCCAAAACAAGGCGACCCAAAAATACTTCCACGTTTTCATGATAGAATCTAAGATACGCTAATCAACTGGAAGCGGAACACTTCACACCGCATGCTGCAAAGTGCTTCAGAGACGAACAACGAAATGCAAGTGACAGGCCGAGGAAAAGATGGACATGTTTCCATGCTTGCATGCTGTTAGAGTAAAAAAGAGATCAATTAAAGGTAGTTTTGCCATGGTCGGGAATGTTTTGATTTATTTATTTATTTGTTTAGTCAAACACAACGGTATATATAAGCATAAGCATGAAATAACCATACGAATTGGATACAATCAAAGGGAACATTAGGACAGGAACGGTAGGCACACTGGTGCTCTTATGCACGCCCCTTACAGACCTCTTAGGAATGGGGTGAGGTCAATAGTAGATAGTTTTTGGTTAAAGCCTTGGGGATTTTGGGAAGAGACCACAGAGTCTGGTAGTGCATTCCAGGCATTAACAACTCTGTTACTGAAGTCGTATTTTCTACAATCAAGATTGGAGCGGTTCACATTAAGTTTAAATCTATTGTGTGCTCGTGTATTGTTGTGATTGAAGCTGAAGTAGTCTTTGACAGGAAGGATGTTGTAACTTGGGCCGGTTTAGCTCACGCTGGTAAAAGCCTGTTATTAAGAACACAGTAGCCTGCAATTACTGCAGGTTCGAGCCCGGCCCAAGGTTGACTCAGCCTTCCATCCTTTATAAGGTAGGTAAAATGAGGACCCAGATTGTTGGGGGGGCAATAAGTTGACTTTGTAAAAATATACAAATAGAATGAGACTATTGCCTTATACACTGTAAGCCGCCCTGAGTCTTCGGAGAAGGGCGGGGTATAAATGTAAACAAAACAAAACAAACAAAACAAACAGATGATTCTATGAGTTAAACTCAGGTCGTGTCGAAGGTGGCAGAGTTCTAAATTTTCTAAACCCAGGATTTCAAGTCTGGTGGCATAAGGTATTTTGTTGTAATCAGAGGAGTGGAGAACTCTTCTTGTAAAATATTTCTGGACACGCTCAATTGTATTAATGTCCGAAATGAGGTGTGGGTTCCAGACAGGCGAGCTGTATTCGAGAATTGGTCTAGCAAATGTTTTATATGCTCTGGTTAGTAGTGTAGTGTTTCTGGAGAAGAAGCTACGCAAGATTAAGTTTACAACTCTTAAAGCCTTTTTGGCGATGTAGTTGCAGTGGGCTTTGGCACTTAGATCATTTGTGTGTGCCGAGGGCTCGGCTGCCTCTGAACAGATTGCCGTCCAGTCTGCAGCTCTTCCTCCTGTGTGTCCCATGGTCCTTCTCACAGGCTACTCGACACAAGTTCGCAGCTTCATGAAAGTCCTGAGTTGGGTTAAAGTTGGCTCCACAGGAGTAAAATTCTCCCAAGAATCAAGAGAGCGGAGTGGTTGGGATTAAAGACAGTCCTCAATTTACAACCATTTATTTAGTGACCGTTCAAAGTTAGAACAGCACTGCAAAAATGTGACTTTAGAGCCCCGTTTCACACTTACAACCGTTGCAAAATCCCCGCGGTCACGTGATCAAAATTCAGCCGCTTGGCAACTGACTCATATTTATGGTGGCAGCCGGGTCCCCAGGGTCACATTTTGCGACCTTTGGATGAGCAAAGTCAATGGGGAAGCCAGATTCACTTAACAACCGTATTACAGGGGGTGGCGTTCACCTACCTTCGCTACCGGTTCACAAATGTGAGTGCCCGTGCAGACCGTCAAAAAGGTGCATTAATGGGACATGGTGACATCCGGACGGGTGGGCAGAGCCTTCCGCAGCTGCCGCTAGTGGTTCGCCCGAACTGTATAGAACCGGCTGAATAGCGCCACTGCCTGTTACTAAGTTAACAACTGTAGTTATTGACTTAACAGTTGTGGCAAGGAAGGCCAGACAATGGGGCAAAACTCACTAAAGAAATGTCTCACTTAGCGGCAAAAACTCGGGGCTCAATTGTGGTTGTAAGTCGAGGACACCCTGGTTCAAATATCCCCTCTTTCAACGCTCACTGAGTGGAGTAAAACTACTCATTCATTCCCTCCCATGATTTAACTCTCTTTGGAAGTCTGCTGTGAAACCAGCGTGATAAGAAGCTATTTAAAGGAGGGCTGTTATAACAGTTGTTTCGTTTAGGAAAGAAATGTACTAAACTCTTCTTGGAAAGATGGATGAGACGTTTCTGCCCCATCTCTGCTAATTATTTTCTGGTTATTCATCCAGGTACAACTAACTCAGTTCTTATCTGCTTCATCATTAGTAACTAAATGAAGAGACTAGGAAATGTCAGCCACAAATCTACTTAGAAGAATTCTAGTTAAATCTGCTGGTTCCGCTGTGCTATTTATACATTTTTAACACCTTCAAAATTTGGAGCAAAGACAGCTTCGAAATATAAACGCTTTCCGTTTTCTTCCCTACGTGTTACCCCAGAACTATCTATCCATCCAGATACCGTGTTTCCCTGAAAATAAGATCCTGTCTTATATATATTTTTTTTGAACCCCAAAATAAGTGCTTAGCCTTATTTTCAGCGAGGTCTCATTATTTTGGGGTGTGTGGAGCAAGACGGGGCTCCTCTTGCCATCTTACCTGATTTCCAGCTCTGTCTCGCTAACCCTAACCAGAGGAAATGGCGGGGACCGGCTGCCTATGCGGTTAAATGTTTTCGGGGAGGGCTTATTTTCGGGGAGGGCTTATTTTAGCACATGCGCTCAAAAGCCCAATTGGGCTTATTATCGGGGATGTCTTATTTTCGGGGGGGGGGAAACGGTAGCGGTATAGCTAGGTTTAAACCCAAGTATTTTTGATCAAACAAGAGGACCGCAAACTTGTTTTAAAAAGTCAGTCGGAATGCGTGGGAATCCAAATTTTGGGATCAGAATTCCGCACGTCAAAAAGCCAGAAAATGGGAGAGTGAAACCATTCTCGGCATCTAAAGTGCGTAATCTGTTGTTGCTGTGTGGCATTTAGAAAGAAAAATGACCTTGGATCAGTGGTGAAATCTGAACCGGTTTACTACTGGTTTGAGGACTACACATGCGCGCTGCGCACCAAATGCGAGGTGCGCATGCATAGTGCACACCAAAAGGAGGCATGGGGTAAGTAGAACAGCGCGCGGGTGTGTGATCAACTGTGGCGTGCGATCTTTTCTCTTACTTTTAAAAGCATTTTTTTACAACCTATTTGGCCGAATAGGTTGTTAAAAAATGCTTTTAAAAGTTTTAAAAAAAGGCTCTGACGATCGCATGGCTCAGCTGTGATTGTCAGAGCCTTTTTTTTTACCTTTTAAAAGCATTTTTTTTAACAACCAATTCGGCCAAATAGGTTGTAAAAAAATGCTTTTAAAAGTAAAAACAAATGATGCCTGATGATCAGGCAGCTCAGCTGTGATCGCCAGAGCCTCTCTTTTTTTAACCTTTTAAAAGCATCGTTTTAAAAGAAGCGGCAAGCGGGCAAGCAGGCGATTGGGTGGGCATGGGCAGGGGGTGGGGGCAGGGATTTTTGCTACCTGTTCTCCGAACCCCCTGCTGCATTCGCTACCGGATCAGCCGATCCGGTCCAAACCGGGAGCATTTGACTCCTGCCTTGGGTGTTGCCTTATTACTAGGCAGTGAAACTCTATACGGGTGGCATTCGACTTCAACAATTTGTTTAGTGATAGTTTGATAGTTCGACACTGGCACTGAAAAAAAGGGACTTATGACGCTTGGCAACGGATTCACATTTATGACGGTCGAAGTGACCCGGGGGTTATGTGACCCCTTTTTGCAACCCTTCGACCTGCAAAGTCGATGGAGAATCTACTTAACAACCGTGTTATTAACTCAACGGCTGAGGTGATTCCCTTAACAACTCTCTCTCTCTTAGCAACAGAAACGTCAGGCTCAAATTGTGGTCTTAAGTCGAGGACTACCTGTAGTTAAATCTGTGCAGATCTCAAGTAGCATTCCAGGACATGCAACATTCCCCTCATGCAATTTTGGAAAACATGCATTGAGGAAGAAGGGGGGGGGGAAATACACACCTAAGAAGATTTAGGAAGGTCTTTGTGTTAAGAAGGTTGGGACATCACACATTAATCTCTAGAGGAAATGAAGCCACAGACAACCTTAAGCAGAAAAAGCTGTAAAGAAAGGGAGAGGAAAAGAGAGAGAAAAAGAAGAGAGGTTAGTGGGCAAGGCGTTAGTAAGACTACTCTCCGTTGTTTCTAGACAATTCTAGACAAAGAAGATTAGCTGCATACAGAGAAGAAAATGAACAAAAGCTATACAGTACAAAGGAGTTTAGAATGATTTACAGCAGCGCGTCTCAATTTGAGAAACTCTGAAAATGTATGGACTTCAATTCCCAGGATTCCCTGGGAGAATTCCCATGCCGGCTGGGGAATTCTGGGAGCTGAAGTCCACACATCTCAAAGCTGTTGAGGCTGAGAGGCACTATTTTAATGCTATGACCGTATGGTGCATCTCTATCACCCTCTCTCACTGGTGGGGGGGCTTCTAATGGTGATGGGGCCTTCACGATTCGAAAGTTGATGGGACCATGACTCAAGTTGCATGAGCATTTGAAAGGCGCCTGATCGGCAAAGGCTAAACTCCATCAACCTGAAAAAGGAAGAAGAAATTCGAGTGCCTTTTGTTCAACCCTTGGATGGCTCTTTCTTGGTAGGTAGACGTTGGCTGGAATTCGACTCGCTTCTTCCAGAAAATTCCAAAGGGAAGGTTGGTTTCCAACAGACCCAGCCTTAAGTGGGTCATCTTGAGAGTTCACAGCTGACCTCTCTTAATATTTCACTTTTTCTCTAATCCACCCAATGGTTCTGTTTTAATATTGGCTCAGCATGAAAAATATTCCACCCTCACATTCCTCAAAAGAGGGAGATAAATCACAGCCCTGTGGGCCATTGGGGGGTTTTCTACCATCCCCCCGGATTCATGCTCTTCACCGCTATAAAACTGAGGAAAACCATGGAGACTGATGGTGCTAGGATTGAAAAGAAAATCCATAAAAGAGGTCCATAAAGATTCTGGCTGGAATTTATTCTGGATTTTTTTACAAAAAAAAATATGCCCCATCATAACAAGAATGAAAATCAGAGACATTGAAGGATCCAACAGGTTTTTAACTTCTTTTCTCCACATTTCCCCCCCCTATTTTTATTTCTTTGTTGGTATCCCACCTTTATTATTTTTAGGAACAACCTCAGTCGGTGAACACGACACATCTTATCCAACACATCTTCCTCTTCCCGTTGACCTCCGCAACAATAACCCTTGGGTTGGGTTGGGTTGGGTTGAAAGGGAGAAACTGGCCCAAAGTCACCCAGTCAGCTTTCATGACTTACCAAGACTATAAGTCACCATCTCCTGGTGATTGGCCCAAAGTCACCCAGTCAGCTTTCATGACCAAGCAAGACTAGAACTCACCATCTCCTGATGACTGGCCCAAAGTCACCCAGTCGGCTTTTACGACCAAGTGTAGGAATTTAGCACCACCCCCCTCCTAGAAGAATGAAATATTTTAGAAAATATTTAAAAGGCAGAATATATTTCCCTGGATGAGAAATGGAGAAACATGTTTTAAAGACAAAGCAGCTTCCTGACCCCACCCCACCCTTTGTCAATGGGCCATTAAAGCCTCAGCTAAGCTCACTCATTTCCCCCCACCTTTGTCAATGGGCCATCATCATCTGCAACATAATAGGACCCATCTAGCAACAGAAACTCACCACATGACACCTGGGAAGATTACATCAGCCAGCAAGGCTAGCTAAGACTCCCACCCCCTGGGAGTCTGACAACTAATAAGGATACTCTTCCTGTGCCCCAGGAAATTCAAAGCTCAGAGAACGCATAAAGCCAGGGAGTGCACAGGATCTCAGCCCTTTTCTGTTCAGGATCTCAAGCCATGTGAACCTGACCACCATTAAACCATCTTTCCAAGCAGCCTCCATGTTTCCAGTGTCTTTGTCCCCACTTGGAACTGAACCCAGATGGATATTTCTTCCAACACAAGCAAGACTAGAAGTCACCATCTCCTGGTAACTGGCCCAAAATTACCTAGTCAGCTTTCATGACTTAGCAAGACTAAAAGTCACCATCTCCTGGTGATTGGCCCAAAGTCACCAAGTCGGCGTTCATGACTAAGCAAGACTAGAACTCACCATCTCCTGGTGATTGGCCCAAAGTCACCCAGTCGGCTTTTACGACCAAGCAAGACTAGAAGTCACCATCTCTCGGTGATTGGCTGAAAGTTACCCAATCAGCTTTCATGTCTAAAGCGGGACTAGAACTCACCATCTCCTGGTGATTGACCGAAAGCCACCAGGAGATGGTTTTCATAGCTAAAGCAGGACTTGAACCGACAATCTCCAGCTTTCCAGCCTGGTGCCTTAACTAACTAGACCAAATTGGCTTTCTGTATTGGTTTTTTTTTTCCCTTGCTACATTATCATAAACATCTTGAGAACTTAAGAATTGGCCTTTTGCCTTTTGTTGTCTTCTGTAGGGATTCCTCTGGGTCAGGGGTCTGCAAACTCGGCTCTTTTGAGACTTGTGGACTTCAACTCCCAGAGTTCCTTAGCCAGCTTTGCTGGGAGTTGAAGTCCACAAGTCTTAAAAGAGCCAAGTTTGCAGACCCCAGCTCTGGGTGATAACCATTAGCTCTGTTTTGTTTCTCTGTTCTGTTTTAAGCCGGGTGCTAAGTGAGCTATTAAGGAAGTAATTATTACGTATTCTTCTGCAACTGTCTCCTTGCAGAGTCCAGCAAAATTCCATTTCCAAGCTAAGCTTTTCTCCTCTTGCTCCAACCGGAGCTGTTTCTTTGCTTCAATGGCCTTTGCTCTCCATTCCTCCTCTAATTTGGCCGATTATCAACAATCCCACACCACTGAAAAGCAGCAGAACAAAAGATGGCAGTTTCAATGCAGACACAGACAGACAGTCACAGTGTGCTGATGTCAGAAGAAAGAAGGGGGGGTGGGGAAGGATCAACGAGAGGGTTTTTGTTTAAGGTAGACACACATACCCACATACCCTCGTACCCCAAAGTAATCTGTGGAACAAAGAGTTCAGCCAAGGAGGGATTGAAGAGAGAGGAAATGTCTCGACAGAAAAAAAATAAAGAGGAGAATATTCCCCAACCAGTAGTGAAATCTGAACTGGTTTACTACTGGTTTGCTAGCTGCACCATGCACACAGTACACGCCAAAAGGAGGCATGGGGTAAGTAGATCAGTGTGCGCATGTGTTTGTGTGTGTGATCAGCTGTGGCACACAATCTTTTTTTTTTTTATTTGGAAAAGCATTTTTTTATAACATATTCGGTCGAATAGGTTGTAAAAAAATGCTTTTAAAAGTAAAAAAAAAGAGGCTCTGACGATCACGCAGCTCAGCTGTGATTGCCAGAGCCTTTTTTTTTAACTTTTAAAAGCATTTTTTACAACCTATTCCGGCGAATAGATTGTAAAAAAAATGCTTTTATAAGTTAAAAAAACAAAGGCTCTGATGATCAGGCAGCTCAGCTGTGATCGTCGGAGCATCTTTTTTAACCTTTTAAAAGCATTTTTTTACAACCTATTAGGGTGAATAGGTTGTAAAAAATGCTTTTAAAAGTAGAAAAAGGCTCTGATGATCAGGCAGCTCAACTGTGATCTTCGAAGCCTCTTTTTTTAACTTTTAAAAGCATTTTTTACAACCTATTCCGGTAAATAGGTTGTAAAAAATGCTTTTAAAAGTAAAAAAAATGCTCTGACAATCGCGCATCTCAGCTGTGATTATCAGAGTCTTCTTTTTTACCTTCTAAAAGCATTTTTTTACAACCTATTCCTACCATTTGGGCGGGAAAAGCGAGTGAGCCGGAAAGAAGCGGCAAGCGGGCAAGCGGGCGACCGGGCGATTGGTTGGGCATGGATGGGGGGGAGGGATTTTTGTTACCGGTTCTCCGAACCACCCGCTGCCATCGCTACCGGATTGGCCGATCCGGTCCAAATCAGGAGTATTTCACCCCTGTCCCCAACTCAATGGTCATTTAGGAAGGGGAAAAGCTCCGGAGTTATTTTTCTTTAATTTCAACTGCATGTTAGTCCATGAAATTTATCCCTTGGCATTGACAACATACAGTGTTAAGAACTGCAACAGCCACTATGTAGGACAAACAGAAGACCAGCCAAACTCATCCATGAACACCAACTGGCAGTCGGAAGACGTGATGGTAATTCTTTGATATCACAAACATATCGATAGGTTTAACCCATAGTTTTCCATTGGAGGAAATGTGACCATCGCAGACCAGGCCAAGTCGGAAAATGCCAGGGAATTTCTAGAAGACTGGCTGGCACTCTTGACAAATCAACCATCAATAAACACATGGACATGAACAACATCTATAGACTATTCAAAAGAGACAATCATCCAGCCCAAAAAGAAAACAAAAAGATTCCAGCACCTCTCCATTAGTAAACAGCACCCAGATCAGCGGAGATTAATTCCAAGACCAACAATCAAGTAAGCAATCCCCCAATCAGGAAATTGCCAAAGAGCCATCAGTAAACAGCCCAACCAAAGAATCTCTAAGACATGCCCCTCACCCACCCATCCAGACAGGTAAGTCACCAGAATATAAACAGGCAGCAAACTGCACTCCTTGCTAGCACTGATGATGTTACCTAGTTAGGGTCATGAAACGTCTGCAAGAAAACTAGCAAGCTCAGAGAGCACCGGACCCCGCAGTTGTCCTCCGCCTCAACTCTATTAAACCCACTCCATTCTACCACTGATGACGTTACCAAGTTGGGTAATGAAATGGCTGAAAAACCACCAAACTCATGCACCACCAAAGACCCCATAAGTCTCCTTGTCCTCCTCTTATGCTTCTCCTTCCTCCACTGCAAACCCCACTCCCTTCTAGCGTTGATGATGTTACCTAATTGGGTAAGGAAATGTCTTCAAGAAAACAAAGCTCAGAGAGTTCCAGGGACCCCACCGTCGTCCTCCACCTCAACGCTACAAAACCCATTCCATTTTACTTAGTTGATGTTACCTAGCGGGGTCATGAAAGTGTGGGGGGGAAAAAAAGCAATCAAGCTTAGAGAGCACCAAAGATCCCAGTCCTTCTTCTCCTGCTTCTCCACTCTGCAAACCTCTCTCCCTTCTAGCACTGATGACGTTACCTAGTTGGGTCATGAAATGGCTGAAAAACCACCAAGCTCATACACCATGAAAGAACCCATAGTCCTCTTCCTCCTCTTACCCATCTCCTTTCTCCACTGCAAACCCCACTCCCTTCTAGCATTGATGATGTCACCTAGTTGGGTAAGGAAATGTCTGCAAGAAAACAACCAAGCTCAGAGAGTTCCAAGGACACACCGTTCAACCCTGAACTACAAAAATCGTCTTCTAGTGGGCTCCTTTGCTCATGTTGTGGTCCACCAGCAGCCTGTGGAGCTGGCAACGGAGTCGGACAAGGATCGAGGCTGAGGAAGAGTGTGGGACAATCCTGGAGGCTGGGGAAGGCCTGGATGAGGGCTCTGCGTCGGAGGCTGAGGTGGGGCCAGGGCCATCGGGGAGTGAGCCAGACTCTCCAGAGACTGACAGTAGTGAGGCAGAGGAACAGGAGGAGCCTATTCCTAATGCATGCATGAGAAGAGCTGCCAGAAGGCAAGAGCAGCTCAAGCAAAGAGGACGACTTGGGAGTAAGGCCAAGGGATGATTGGCCCCTCCCATAAGACTTAAAAGACCAGCAACGGCGTTTGGGCTTTGCCAGAAAACAACATTGATAGCTTCGTCTTTTTGCATTTATTTTGTATCAGTGCCTTCTGAACGTTTGCCAAGAAAGGCCTTTGGCAGTTTGGCTAATTGGACCAAGGTTGGTGATAGGACTGAGGAATTTGTGTTGGGAGGAATTTGCTTTAATGTAGTTGAACTACGCTGAGAATGAAGTAATTCTCAACTGTTCGAATATAGTTTGTTTATTTTTACACTGACTGAGTTTCCTACTGCCTACTGGGGCCTGGGTCACAACAGCTCACAAGAAACAGGAAGAAGTAATATTTTGTCCCCATCATTGTTAATAAACGTGCTATTTCACAACAAACCTTACACCACATTCTCTTGACCTGTTAGCCAGTATTGAACTCTATCCCGATTTTTTTAAAAAAGGGAATTCCAAGCAGCAGGAATGAACATGGGCTTATTTAGGTACTAAAACATCCCCTCTCCCACCCCCAACGGAGATCAATCTTATTCAATTTATAAATAAAAATCTTCACCCAGTTCAAGAGGCTATATGAAGCAACTGAAACCACTTAGCTTCACCAAAGTTTACTGAATTCCATCGCAAATCATCATCGTTCATAAATGTTTACCGAGCCATCCATAAAACCGAGAACAAATGTTTGCTTGGCTCCATTTCTGAGCAGCGCAGAGTAGCGTGGATTAAGCATACAGTAAATCAAATTCCATGCTGTCAATCTTCTCTCCAGCCACGGAACTTGCCCGTGTGCTAAAAGCGACAAGACCGAAACGGTTAAAAGTGTCAAATCTTGGTATGCTGAGAGTTAGTATCTTCTCAAAATAATTATCAGGAATTCCGTTCATGCACCTTAAGTCAGCAAACTGGTTTAGTAGTTGACTATTATCATTTGTAAGCGTTCCATATAGTAATATTATTTACTATAGCTATTTCTTCAGACCTGATGAGACCACAGCTAGAATATTGTGTAGGGTTCTAGGCATCACACTTCCAGAACGGTAAGAGATGACCAAGGTGAGGGTGATGTTGTGACCCAGGCCCAAGTAGGTAGTAGGAAATTCAGTCAGTGTAAAAACAAACTTTATTCGAACAGCTGAGAATTACTTCATTCTCAGCGTAGTTCAACTAAATTAAAGCAAATTCCTCCCAACACAGATTCCTCAGTCCTATCATCAACCTTGGTCCAATTAGGCAAACTACCAAAGGCCTTTCTTGGCAAACGTTCAGAAGACACCGATACAAAATAAATGCAACAAGATGAAGCTATCAATGTTGTTTTCTGGCAAAGAGCCCAAATGCCGTTGCTGGTCTTTTAAGACTTATGGGAGGGGCCAATCATCTCTTGGCCTTACGCCCAAGTTGTCCTTTGTGCTTGAGCTGCTCTTGCCTTCTGGCAGCTCTTCTCATGCATGCATTAGGAATAGGCTCCTCCTGTTCCTTTGCCTCACTACTGTCAGCCTCTGGAGGCTCTGGAGTCCATACCTCACTCCCCGATGGCCTTGGCCCCAAATCAGCCTCCGACGCAGAGCCCTCATCCGGGCCTTCCCCAGCCTTCAGGACTGGCCCATGCTCTTCCTCAGCCTCATCCTTGTCCGACTCTGTTGCCAGCTCCGCAGGCTGCTGGCGGACCACAACAGGTGAGGTCAAATGCATCATCAGTTTGGAGTCTCTACGCCCCAGTAAGAGATCCAAATCCAGATCACCTTGAGGTCTGTTGCCTCTTATCTGGTGCCAATTTGTCTTGACCAATTTAATTAACTTATTAATTGAACAGTTAACAATGAAATACAGTGGAAAGGCTTGTGTTTGGAAGTTTTTGGTGCTCCATCACTGGAGTTTTTAAAGAAGAGACTGGATAGCTACTTGAAGAGCCGAGGTGGTGCAGTGGTTAGAGTGCAGTACTGCAGGCTACTTCAGCTGAATGCTAGCTGCAGTTCAGATCTTACTAGGCTCAAGGTTGACTCAGCCTTCTATTCTTCCGAGGTGGGGAAAATGTGGACCCTGATACGCTGACTCTGTAAACCGCCTAGAGAGGGCTGTAAAAGCACTATGAAGCGGTATATAAGTCCTATTGCTATTGCTACATGTCTGGAATGGTATACAGTCTTCTGCTTGAGCTAGGGGTTGGATTAGAAAATCTCAAAGGTCCTGTCCAACTCTTGTTATTATGTTAGTATATCAGATTCTTCTGAGTAGGTAGCATGAAATAAACTCATAGTGCTTTTGAACTCTATCCTGACAATGGATTTCTTGCACATCACAAGGATGATGTCAACATGTCAGGCTGAAGTAACTTGAGATGTTCAGACTGCAGAGAAGAAAACTGAGAGAGCCATGATGGCTGTGTTCATCCAATAAAAGAGGAACGTCAGTAAAGGGTGAAGAACTATTTTTTCTCAACCACAGAAAGTAGGACTGGAAATAACAGGTATAGGCTGCAGCTCCATAAATGTCAGGTCCAAAAACCATGAATGACCAAGAGTGATGCTTCAAGCTGAGTTCTTTATTATTTCACGCCTATAGACAAAGTCTTGACAGACTGAAGTGTCTATTATCTGCCTCTACAATATCCTCTGGGAACTATTATGGAGGGACACTCTTCACCCTCTTCCTCTCACACATAATATCCAGGCTGAGGTGCTTCCCCTGGAATGGACCTTCTCTCTCCTGAGAAGCCACCTCCTCATTACATTCCATCAAAATACATTTTGGTTAAATATAAAGGAAACTTTCCTGACATTAAGCTCTGCACAACAGTGGAACAGTCAACCTGTGGAAGTTGTGGGTTCTTCATCTCTGAAGGTTTCAGAAAAGTTGGGTAGACACTTCTTCAATATCATTTAATTGGTCTCCCTGTACCAGGGAGTCAGCAATCCGAGGCTCTGGAGCCGCATGTGGCTCTTTCGTCCCTCTGCTGCGGCTCCCTGTCGCTCAAAATATGCATCACAACTGTCAATGTGCACGCAATTTATTGAGCTGCACGCAATTTATTGAGCTTTTCAACCCCAGTAGGCCAACCGTGGATAAATCCATGAAAAGGAAAGTTTCAGAAGAACACAGAATGTTTAATTCAACTACATATGCTAGTTTTGTGGCTGCTCAGGAAACAGTCAGGCATGGGAAGGGTTTTGTGGCTCCCGGTGTTTTCTTTTCTGTGGCTCTTTAAGTATTTAAGATTGCCGACCCCTGCCCTGTACGTTCCAAGGAGGTGAACCAGTGGTGGGCTGCTACCGGTTCGGACCGGTTCAGGTGAACCAGTAGTTCCGATGATCAGCTGGCCCCGTCCACCCACACCCACACCCACCATATCCTGTTCTATATTTCCTACTTTCTGGCTCAGCTGAATTACGCACCTTCGCTGTTCTACTTACCGGGGCTGCCTTAGAAGGTAAGCAGCTAAGATTCAAATTGCTGTATTTTGAACGCTGCGTGCAAGCGCATTAGGTACGCGAGAGAGAGTGAAGCGAGCGGTCACAGAACCGGTTGTTAAACCTGTTGCAGCCCACCACTGAGGTGAACTGGAACTAGAACTCTAAAATTGATTTCACACTCATTCCCAAGTTTAAAAAAAAAATATTCTCCCTTTCGGTTAACATTTTTCAAAGATGGGTCTTCTGCGCCAAAATAGATCCTCCACCAAAATAGATGTTCTACCACAGTGAGAACGTTCTTCCATATGCTGACCAAGCATGCTTTTGTTTTTTTGTTTTTCTTTCGTTCATTTCTCCAGCTAAACATCTCCAACTTTGGAATGTTTAGGGTCGAGTTCTTCCAAAATTGCATATATGTCTTTCTAGGTGGGTGGGTGTGTATGTATGTGTATGTGTATGTGTATGTATATATATATATATATATGTAGGTAGGTAGGTAGGTAGGTAGATAGGTAGGTAGGTCTTTGGTTATTCGGATTTTCTCCTGCATAAAATTGGAAGTGTCTTGGCGACGTTTTGACGAAATCCCATTCGTCATCTTCAGGCTAGGTGTTTACAGGTTCGTGCTTCTAGGAGAAATTTCTCCTAGATTTCGTCGAAACGTCGCCAAGACACTTCCAATTTTACGCGGGAGAAAACCCGAATAACCAAAGACCTACATACAAACACCCACGAAAACCTCAGAAAACGTACACACACACACACACACACACACAGCCATCTGCTCAGGACATTTCATCACAGAACCCAAGAGGCCACAACACCAAAGCTCAGGATGTTACACAATCAACCACCCAGGATGTTACAGCACAAGACTCAGGAGGTCACATTCCCAGAACTCAGAATGTTTCCAGACAGCCCATTACCACTACAGGAAGTCACAATCCCAGAACTCAGGACGTTTCCACACAGCCCATTACCACTACAGGCGATCACATTCCCAGAACTCAGGACATTTCCACACAACCCATTACCCAAGTCGTTACAACACAAAAGACTAATGGGCACACAACTAGGACCAGACTCACACAGGATGCTACGAAACAGCCGACTAATCTGCAAACACCCACTCCACCTACCAATCAAGATGCAACCACACAGCCAACCAACCCGCTTACAGCAACAAAGCCAACACTCCCCATCTCCCCACCAGTATTTATAGAGAGACGGCAGCTCTGACCACGCTGTGCTCGCACAAGCACGAAGCCGTAAGCACCAGACTGAAGATGACGAGTGAGACCTCGTCGAAACGTCGCCAAGATACTCTCAACCTTACATGGGAAAAGACCCGAATACGCCAAGACCTACCTACCTACCTACCTATCTACATACATACATATGCCAAGACCTATCTAGTTACCTACCTACTTACATACATACATATGCCAAGACCTACCTATCTACCTACCTACCTACCTATATATATAAATCTGTGTAATTTTCATCCTGAGATTACTGGGACACTTGAACTCTGATGATAACAAAGTTCTATGTGAAACCAAAGCTGAACGCACAAGGCGTCTTGTATGCAGACTTGGACACAAAATTCTGTGTGGGCTTCATAACAGATGTGTCAAAGACACATACCAAAGATGAGGAATTAATTGATACTATAAATAGCCCTGCGCGAGCATTAGGAACACAAAAGGGCTTAGTATCTTTATCTACAAGCAGAATCTGGCTACAGTTAATTGCTGAGGTGAACTTGAATGCTAAGAAAATCCTCTGCCAGAGGAAAAAGGGGGGGAAAAAGAGATCGGGGGGAAAAAGGGGGGGTAATTTAAGCCAATCTGATCATTTGATTCTAAATCACCGGGAGAGGTCTCTGCGTTTACCTCAGAAAAAAAGCACCACATGGCTAATTAAGTCCAGAGAGGGACCGAAGAAAAGCTTTTGATATGTTTTGTTTTGTTTTTTGCTCCCACACCTGACAAAAGTTGTCACTGAATCTTTTCGTCCGTGCAAATTACACGAAAGCATGATGCGTCTTCGGTTCCCCTGTTTCCAGGAGATTTATGAGGGCAACTTCTATTTTTATTCTAGGGAATAATTTATTTATTTTTTTCCCTATATATCCCACCCTTATTAGTTTTATATAAATAACTCCGGGTGACAAACATATTTCCAAACATACCCCTTTGTCCTCCTGTTTTCTCCACAACAACAATCTTGTGAGGTAGATTGGGCTCAGAAAGAGAGAGGGATTGGCCCAAAGCTGGCTTTCAAGCCTAAGGTGGGATTTGAACTCATCGCCTCCTGGAGACTGGCCCAAAGTCTGGCTTTCATGCCTAAGGCGGAACTAGTATTCACTGTCTCCTGGTGACTGGCCCAAAGTCACCCAGCCATCTTTCAAGCCTAAGGCGGAACTAGTATTCACTGTCTCCTGGTGACTGGCCCAAAGTCACCCAGCCAGCTTTCAAGCCTGAGGTGGAACTAGAATTCACTGTTTCCTGGTGACTAGCCCAAAGTCACCCAGCCAGCTTTCATGCTTAAAATGGGACTAGAACTCTCAGTCTCCCACTTTCTAGCCTGGTGCCTTCACCACTGGACCAAACTAGACAATGCAAAGATATGAGCAGAATTGATAAGACAGAAGGAAAACAAGAAGGTGAAACATTACTAAAAAGGGTAGGAAACAATGCCCTGTGAATTTCATCACTATTTGTTGGGGGGCTTTTGGTGGAATATAATCTGGATTTTTTTTTTCCTCAGATGGAAAAGAGGCAACAGACCTTGGAATGTCCGACAGGCAGGAAGAAAGCTAGGACAGCTCCTCCTCCAGTTTACAGAGTGTATCTGTAGTTATGCAGATAATTACTTTAGTCCGGCAAGATTCTGTCTATGGGTGAACAGCAATAAAGAAACTACCGGTACTCAGAAGTAGCTTTATGTGTCATTCCTAAGGCCTGGTCGGGGGGGGGTAGATGAAAACACCGCCTCCTGTTGCTGCTGTAGGTCGATCCAGAGGACCCCTTCTCTTCTGCTTCACCCAAAAAGCACAACTGCATTGCAATATAGCCGCGATGGCGCACCTATGGCACGGGTGCCCAAATTGGCATGCGAAGTCATGTCGCCTGGCACGCACGGACTTGCATGTTTGTCTTCTGGGCTTCTGGCATGCATGTGCACACGATGATCAGTTGTCCTTTGTGTGTGCGGCAGTGCCGAAAACCAGTGTGCGCATGTGCGCTGGGCAGCTGATTGTTTGGTGTTCATGCACGCCAGAACTCAGAAGTTCGACTTTTCCGGAGCGTGATCTCTTTGCCCACGTGCCAGTGCTGAAAACCAGCTTGCGCATGTGCACCGGCAAGCTGATCATCGGGCGCACATGCACACTAGAACCCAGAAATTTTACGTTTCCGAAGCGTGGCCCTGATGAGCACGCGCATGCACGTGTGATGTTTCCGTGTGATCTTTTTGGTACTCCGTACCGAAAAGGTTCGCCATCGCTGCAATATAGCATTCCTCCTTTTCAGGATCCATTCAGTCTTTTCCTCACACCACAGCTTTCCAGCCTAGACCGATCTTCACAACCCGCCAGCCTTGCTAGTTGTCTTTTTTTGGGGGAGGGTTCCACCCCACCCCACCCCAAATATTCGCACACTTCAAGTCCATCCCTAGCTTGCAACGCCTTCAGAGGTAGTATTCAGTCGGTTCCTACCGGTTCGGGCAAACCAATAGCAGAGATTGCATGTGAGCCTGTTCACTCATACTGGCTCTATGCCATCCTATTTAGGCATGGTTTTGAGGCATGGCACATGCGCGGAAGGTGCCTGTGTGCACGAAGTGAGCATGCATACGCGGGGCAAACCAGTAGCAATAAAATGTGAAACCCACTGCCTGCGTCCCCTTGCATCCAAGTCAACAAGTCTGCCCTAACCAATCAACACAATAACCTACAATTTGGAAGGAAGAGAGAAGAATGATGTGCCGGACTATTATGAGAACAAACTGGAAGGCAATTAATGTCCACCCTGTGACCAAAATATCGATCTTCCGCACAGACAGCCGAAAAGAAGAGGGAATGTGTGTGTGTGCGTGTGTGCAAAACACTCCCATCTTTTTCTGAGGTTGCCTTGTTTCTTCATTTTACAGCGCCAGCCAACAATAGCAGCATGAAGCAAATGTACAGTGTCTCCTTAGTTGTCGGGAATAATCTGTCTTTTTGCACACAGGCGTTCAATGGCCTGAGAAGCAGATCCGTTCTCAATGACAGCTTCTTCCGAGCCTCCTCATCGAACATGATGGATTCTGGGTCCTGCTTTTTTTAGCAGCAGGACCCAAAAGAAGAGGCTTTGTAGCACTGGCTGCCAATTTGCTCCTGGGTTCAATTCAAAGTGCTGGTGGTTGTCACCTTCAAAGCCCTACATGGTTTGGGATCAGGTTATCTGAAGGACCGTCTTTTCCCAGTCCCATCTACCTGACCCACCAGAGTGGGAAGATAAGGAATGCTATAAGTCCCCTCTCCTAGGGCGGTCCTGTTGTGACCCAGGCCCAAGTAGGTAGTAATAAACTTAGTCCGGGGAAAAACAAACTTTATTCGAACAGCTGGGATTTACTTCATTCCCAGTGTCAGTTCAACTCAAAGTAAAACAAATGCCTCCCAACAGAAATTCCTCAGTTATCTCACAAACCTTAGTCCAATTAGGCAAACTGCCAAAGGCCCTTCCTGGCAAATGTCCAGAAGCCACAAAAACAAAGACGTAGACAAAGCAGAAGACGAAGCAGAAGACGCAGCTACCAATGTTGTTTTCTGACAAAGCTGAAATGCCGGTGCTGGTCTGTTTTAAGCCTTATGGGAGGGGCCAATCATCTCTTGGCCCTACTCCCGAGTTGTCCTCTTTGCTTAAGCTGCCTTCTGGCAGCTCTTTTTTTTGTTTTTTTTTGTTTACATTTATACCCCGCCCTTCTCCGAAGACTCAGGGCGGCTTACAATGTATAAGGCAATAGTCTCATTCTATTTGTATATTTTTACAAAGTCAACTTATTGCCCCCCCAACAATCTGGGTCCTCATTTTACCTACCTTATAAAGGATGGAAGGCTGAGTCAACCTTGGGCCGGGCTCGAACCTGCAGTAATTGCAGGCTTTGTGTTCTTAATAACAGGCCTTACCAGCCTGAGCTAAACCGGCCCCACATGAGCTCTTCTCATGTGTGCATTAGGAACAAGATCCTCCTGTTCCTCTGCCTCACTAGTATCAGTCTCTGGAGGCTCTGGAGTCCGCACCTCACTTCCCGATGGCCCTGGCCTCACCTCAGCCTCATCACACTGTCAGACTCCATTGCCAGCTCCGTAGGCTGCTGACGGACCACAACAGGTCCATCTGGTTGGATCAAGAAGAATGGCCTTCTCTGTGGTGGCTCCTTCTCTGTTATTTGCAGGACCATATTTTCCCCATCACATCTACCTGATTCATATGGTACGTTACAGGTCCCCACTCCTAGCAGGAGCAAGAAGAAGGGTCTTCTCCATGGTGGCTCTGTCCCTGTGGAACCACATCCCTGCAGAGATAAGATTGGTCCCCATTTTGGACACTCTTCCAAAAGGACCTGAAGATGTGGTTTCGACCACGGGCCTGGAGTGGGATGGAGCTCATCAAGTGCCTCACTTGATTGCTGTCATTAGTGGGATTATTGCTTTTTATTGTTCTTGTATTGGACTTTTATTCTTATAAGCCATCCAGAATCACTGAGAGTAAGTTGGGGTGGGGGGTGGGGGCGGCATATACAATTTCCTAAATCAGGTGTCGGCAACCCGTGGCTCCAGAGCCACATGCGGCTCTTTTGTCCCCCTGCTGTGGCTCCCTATTGGCTGAACCCACCACTGGCTGGCCCCACCTCTTGCTTTCCCCTTCCAGTCACTCCTCGCCTAGCCTGTTTCCCACAGAAAACACTGGGCGCCACAAAACCTGGGTAGGCGTGGCTGGGGGTGTCATGTGACTGGGTGGGAATGAGTGATGCCGAGTTGGCCACACCCACCCAGGTTTTTGGCTCCTGGTGTTTTCTTTTCTGTGGGAAACAGGCCCAAATGGCTCTTTTGAGTGTTTAAGGTTGCAGACCCCTGTCCTAAATAAATAAATTTTGCTTTGGAAGTCAAGAGGAGAATCGCAAATGCAGGCGATGGATTCCTTGATTCTAGGAATCTTGGAGACTTCGATTGAGGAGAGTGGAATCCTAACGAAGCATTAACTAACGATCTAATTAAGAAGGGACAGTCCGTTGGCAAGCTGTAACTCTACCTTCCCTGCAGATCTCGAGGCAGGCTGCCAAAAATTTGCGCCAGGGGTTTGCAAGGACAAAGAGGGTCAAATTGAGCTTGACTCCTGAAAGCCGTGTCTAACAGGTTTCTTGGCAGCGTGACAGAGGTAGCTTGCCAGCGTGTCTTCTCCTGGAGGTTTTTCAAAAGCTTCTCCGTTGCACCAACAGCCCAAAGATTGCTATTCAAACACTAATGTAAACTGACTCCGTTTATCTCCTGACACCAACCAAGGTTGGACTGACGCTTCAAACGAAAGTTTGCACCCCAGAGCAAAATCTTTCGTGGGCCACGTCGCAACTACTGAGCCATGGTGGCGCAGTGCAGTCCCGCAGGCGACTTCTGCTGGCTGCCTGCAATTTGGAAGTTCGAATCTCACCAGGCTCAAGGTTGACTCAGCCTTCCCGTCCTTCCGAAGTGGGTAAAATGAGGACCCAGATTGTTGGGGGCAAGAGGCTGACTCTGTAAAGCCCTGTTAAGTGGTATATAAGTGTGAGAGAGATGCAAGATAAGATGATGGATGGATGGATGGATGGATGGATGGATGGATGGATGGATGGAAGGAAGGAAGGAAAGAAGGAAGGAAGGAAGGGCGAGAGAGAGACGCAAGATAAGATAGATAAGTTTGATGATGGTTGGATGGATGGATGGATGGAAGGAAGGAAGGAAGGAAGAAAGGAAGGAAGGAAGGAAGGAAGGAAGGAAGGAAGGAAGGAAGGAAGGAAGGAAGGACAGTTGAGAGAGAGATGACAAATCCCTTGCTTCTAGAACCTCACTTCCTCACATCCATATAGAATGCTATTAATGAGCCACGGTGGCGCAGTGGTTAGAGTGCGGTACGGCAGACTATTTCTGCTGCCTGCCGCCTGCCTGCCTGCCTGTCTGCAAATTGGCAGTTCGAATCTCACCAGGCTCAGGGTTGACTCAGCCAATCTGGGTCCTTCCGAGGTAAAATGAGGACCCAAATTGTTGGAGGTGATGTGCTGACTCTATAAACCTCTTAAGAGAGGGCTGTAAAGCCCTGTGAAACAGTATATAAGTCTAAGTGCTAAGGCCCTTCCTGGCAAATGTCCAGAAGCCACAAAAACAAAAACGTAGACGAAGCAGAAGACGGAGCAGAAGACAGAGCTACAACATTGTTTTTTGGCAAAGCTGAAACACCGGTGCTGGTCTGTTTTAAGCCTTATGAGAGGAGCCAATCATCTCTTGGCCCTATTCCCGAGTCATCCTCTCTGCTTGAGCTGCTCTTGCCTTCTGGCAGCTCTTCTCATGCGTGCATTAGAAACAGGCTCCTCCTGTTCCTCAGCCTCACTACTATCAATCCCTGGAGGCTCTGGAGTCGGCACCTCACTTCCGGATGGCCCTGGCCTCACCTCAGCCTCATTGCTGTCTGACTCCGTTGCCAGCTCTGTAGGCTGCTGATGCTCCACAATAGCGATTCACTTAACAACCATGACCAAAAAAGTTGTAAAATCAGGTGTGAATAGAATAGAATAGAATAGAATAGAATAGAATAGAATAGAATAGAATAGAATAGAATAGAATAGAAGTACACCCAGTACACCCAGCTGTACTTTTCCACGCCGGACCACCCCAACGAAGCTATCGAAGTGCTGTCCCGGTGTCTGGAGGCCGTACGGGTCTGGATGGGGAGAAACAGGCTCAAGCTCAATCCCTCCAAGACAGAGTGGCTGTGGATGCCGGCATCCCGGTACAGTCAGCTAAATCCGCGGCTGACCATCGGTGGCGAGTTATTGGCCCCGATGGAGGGGGTGCGCAACTTAGGCGTCCTCTTGGATGAACGGCTGTCTCTAGAAGATCATTTGACGGCCGTCTCCAGGAGAGCGTTCTACCAGGTTCGCCTGGTGCGGCAGTTGCACCCCTTTCTGGACCGGGATGCCCTATGCACGGTCATTCACGCACTCGTGACGTCTCGCCTGGATTACTGCAATGCTCTCTACATGGGGCTCCCCTTGAAGGGCATCCGGAGGCTACAGTTAGTCCAGAATGCGGCTGCGCGGGTGATAGAGGGAGCCCCTCGTGGCTCCCGCATAACACCCATCCTGCGCAGACTGCACTGGCTACCTGTGGCCTTCCGGGTGCGCTTCAAGGTTTTGGTGACCACCTTTAAAGCGCTCCATGGCATAGGGCCGGGTTATTTACGGGACCGCCTACTGCTACCGAATACCTCTCACCGACCCGTGCGCTCTCATAGAGAGGGACTCCTCAGGGTGCCGTCAGCGAGGCAATGTCGTCTGGCGACGCCCAGGGGAAGGGCCTTCTCTGTGGGGGCTCCCACCCTCTGGAACGAACTGCCCCCAGGACTTCGTCAGCTTCCGGACCTTCGGACCTTCCGCCGCGAGCTTAAAACATACTTCTTTAATTGCGCAGGAATGAGCTAGATTTTAATTTATGGGTTTTAAATTGGGTTTTACTGTTACATTTTTAATTATTAGGCTTTAGAATAAGTTTTTTAAATTGTTTTTAGACTGTATTTATTTGTTTTTAAATGCCTGTAAACCGCCCTGAGTCCTTTGGGAGATTGGGCGGTATATAAATATGAATAATAAATAAATAAATAATAGAATAGAATAGAATAGAATAGAATAGAATAGAATAGAATAGAATAGAATAGAATAGAATAGAATAGAATAGAAGGAAGGGACCTTGGAGGTCTTCTAATCCAACCCCCTACTTAGGCAGGAAACCCTATAGCATTTCAGACAACTGCTCTCCTCTGCACTCTTTCCAAAGTCTCAAATATCTTTTTCCCTTATCTTCCCAATCTCAACAAGTCTCAAGGATTCCCCTCCACCTGAGATCCTCATAGAAACCTCACCCCAAACAACTTCACTTGATGGGTTGTAGCCTACTCAACAAGCAGATCCTTTGAGCATTCAATCCCTCCATCATAAGAAAGGGTCCCCCTGAGTAATCTCTCTATCTCCACGTTTGTTATTTTCCTGGCATCCAAGGGCTTTGGGTTTCCTGTTATAAGGCTGTCCCTGAACTGCGTTCTTAGAAGGGTGATCTCATTTGCGCTTTTTAAGATTCTTCCGGTGCCCATCTTAATCCGCGCAGATTGTCCTCGATTGGTGGTTTAAATAAATTGTTTCATTAGGATTGTTTGTTCTTCTTTGAGGTACGGAGGATTTTATTTTGGCTTTTATTGTTGCACTGCCACGAATATGATTGGCTATAAAGGGAGCAACAAATCTGAAAAAACAATAAATAAATCATACTAATAATACCGACATATGGTAGGAGCAGAACCTGAATTCCAGGAGAAAAGAAAGCTGCGGTAAATATGGTTTTGCAAGCTTTGTTTGCAAAAGGAAATATATATATATATATATTTAAACAGACAGAACCCCGCTGTTGCTTAATTCTTGGAGGCACAAAAGAATTTTGCAGTCGGTTTTTGTTATTGAACTTCATTTGCAATACAGTTAATAATAATACATTTCCCACATTATTTGACTATAATAAACTGATTTTTTATTTCAAAAGGAAAAAAAAAGGCAAGGCGTAGAGCTAAGCGCACAACGGGAACAAAACATTTAGGACAAACAATCCCCATTTGTTCCCAGGCGCTGAAGAATTTTTTATGGAAAGCAAGAAATCACTCGTGGCCTCAGAACGAGCAGAACAAAAATAGCAATTCAGAGTTTCAGGGTGAAACTTTCCAAAAGGGCAAACTTTTGAACTCTGACAAGTATTTCCATTTTGAGATTGGAATTGCTCGACGGACTAAAGCGCATCTGCAATAAAATTAAGTAAACAAAATAAAATTCAAAAGACCAGCGAGTAGCAAAGAGTAAGATGGATATGGGATGACAGAAACCGCATAAAGGAACCTTGCATGCAAAGAAAGAAAGAAAGAAAGAAAGAAAGAAAGAAAGAAAGAAAGAAAGAAAGAAAGAAAGAAAGAAAGAAAAGGGGAGGGGAGGGAGGGAGGGAGAGGGAAAAGGAGAGGCAGAGGGAGAGGGAGAGGGAAAGGAAAGGAAGGAAGGAAAAGAAAGAAAAAAACAAAGAAAGAGGAAAAATGAAGGAAGAAAGGAAAGAAAGAAAGAAAGAAAGAAAAGGGGAGAGGGGGGGAGAGAGGGAGGGAGAGGAAAGGAGGCAGAGGGAGAGGAGAGGAAAGGAAGGAAGGAAAGAAAAACAAAGAAAGAAGGAAGGAAGGAAGGAAGGAAGGAAGAAAGAAAGAAAAGGGAGGGAGGGAGGGAGGGGGGGAAGGAAGGGAGGGAGGAGAGGAAAGGGAGGCAGAGGCAGAGGAGATGGACAGGGAAAGGAAGGAAGGAAGGAAAGAAAGAAAGAAGGAAGGAAGGAAGGAAGGAAGGAAGGAAGGAAAGAAAGAAAGAAAGAAAGAAAGAAAGAAAGAAAGAAAGAAAGAAAGAAAGAAAGAAAAGGGGAGGGGAGGGGAAGAGAGGTAGAGGGAAAGGGAGAGGGAAAGGAAAGGAAGGAAAGAAAAGAAAGAAAGAAAGAAAGAAAAAGAAAGAAAGAAAGAAAAGAAGAAGAAAGAAAAGAGGGAGAGGAAAGGAAAGGAAAGGAGGAAGGAATGAAAAAAGAGAGAGGGAGAGAGGGAGAGAAAGAGTTTCATTCAAAATAAAACATTTGCAATCAAGCCTTGTTGGTGTTGTCTATAGAGATTCTAGTCATCCCAGTCATGATTATCAAGAGACAACTGGCCTTTCTTGGTTTTTCCTTGAAGACGTTTCACTTCTCATTCAAGAAGCTTCTTCGGTTTCTGACCGAATGGTGGGGAATGGAAGGGTTTATATCCCTTGCAGCCATCTGGTCGTCAGCACTCTTTTCTGAATCTCCCTCTGCTAACGACCAGATGGCTGCAAAGGAATATAAACCCTTCCATTCCCCACCATTCGGTCAGAAACCTAAGAAGCTTCTCGGATGAGAAGCGAAATCTTTTCAAGAGGTGGGAAAAAAAACACCAAGAAAATCCAGTTGCCTTTTGGAAAAGCACCTTTGGGACAACCATGACCTGGGTGACTGAGAATCTCCTCAGACATTCGACAATCTCCATCCGAAGTAGGGGTGAAATGCTCCCGGTTTGGACCGGATCGCGTGATCCGGTAGCAATGGGGGTGGGTAATTCGGAGAACCGGTAGCAAAAATCCCTGCCCCCTCCCGCCACCGCCCACACCTCACTGTTCCTCTTCTCTGTACCTGAAGCTCTCGATGATGATATAGCTGCAAATGGCCTTAAATGACTGCTGCGGCGCTTCAAAGGGCCGCAGTACAGCTGATCAGCGCTGTAGGCGGTTAGTAGACCAGTGCCTCTATTTTTAAAGAAGGTAGACCGGTGCCTCCCAAAAAAAGGCAATTAGTAGACCAGTGCCTCTATTTTTAAAGAAGGTAGACCGATGCCTCCCCAAAAAAAGGCAATTAGTAGACCAGTGCCTCTATTTTTAAAAAAAGGTAGACCGGTGCCTCCCAAAAAAAGGCAATTAGTAAACCAGTGCCTCTATTTTTTTTTTATTGAAAAAGTTTTACAATAAAAATTTTTTAACAATTATCTCCCCTCCCCACACCCTCCTTCCCCTCCCTTCCCCTCCCCTCCCCCCCGGAGACTTCCCAGAGCAAAATACAGGGTATAACATCTAACAAGCATACGCTAGAATACTATAAAAAACATAACCCATAATCTCTTCTCTCCCTTTGCTCCCTTAACTCCCCTTTCCCTTTTAAACAAATACACAAATACAATACATTTCCTACAATCACTCATAAGCTATTTGATACTTTTTAGTCTGATACTTATTTTGACTATAATAAATCCATTTTCTCCATTCTACTATATATCGTTCTTGTGAATAATCTTTCAGGTACGCAGAAATTTTTGCTATTTCTGCCAAATTTGAAACTTTGAGTGTCCATTCTTCAATTGTAGGCAATACTTCTTTCTTCCAATATTGCACCACCAAGAGACTCGCTGCTGATATTAGGTTCAATATTAATTTAGTCTCTATTACTGTACAATCTGTAATTATATCTAATAAAAAAAATCGTGGAGTAAACTTTATCTTCTTTTTCAAGATATTCTGCATAATCCACCATATTTTAATCCAAAACGGTTTGATTTTTTTACGTCCACCATATATGATAATAGGTAGCATCATCACTATCACATCTCCAACATTTGGGTTGCATATTTGGATACATACATGCCAGTTTTTTAGGGTCTAAATGCCATCTATAAAACATTTTATAAAAATTTTCTCTTAAATTTTGTGCTTGAGTAAATTTAACATTCCTAAACCAAATTTTCTCCCACGTTTCCATCATTATAGATTGTTGAATATTTTGTGCCCATTTTATCATACAATCCTTAACTAATTCCATTTCTGAATCTATTTCTATCAATACATTGTATAACCTTTTAATATGCATTTGACCTTGATCTCTAATTTGTTTTACTAAATTTTCCTCAGTTAGCGCAATACCAATTTTCTGGTCAATACTCCCCGGTGCCTGTATTTTTAAAGAAGGTAGACTGGTGCCTCCCAAAAAAAGGCAATTAGTAGACCGGTGCCTCTCTTTTTAAAGAAGGTAGACAAGTGCCTCCCAAAAAAAGGCAATTAGTCGACCGGTGCCTCTATTTTTAAAGAAGGTAGACCGATGCGCTCCCAAGTTTTGTAAATTTATTATTTTTATTATTTATTATTATTGGCCATGCCCATTCAGCCACCTGACTACCAAGCCACACCCACCAGATCACTTGACCACCAAGCCACGCCCACCAATTAAGCCACGCCCACACAACCGGTAGGGAAAATTTTTAGATTTTACCCCTGATCCGAAGTATGGATTCCACCATGCAAGTACAGTTTGAGAGAGGGGGAGAAAAAAATCCACAATGGTTATCTAGTTAAGGAAACACGGTGAGGACCAAGTTAATCATCAAAATGTCAGCATCAACAGCATTGGGGGTGGGGGTGGGTCAGCCTTTGCTTACCATAGCTTTAGTACCAAATCCACCTGCTTGCTGTTTAAAGCCCAGGGAATTTCCAAGTTGGCGCAAACTGTCAAGGGACAAGAAAGACACAGCTTAGAAGCTGATCAACGCAACAGAATATAACATTTTTTTTAAAAAATGGGTCTTATCTCCTATGAGCAGTTCTTCTTCATCCGTAACAGAAATAACAAAACAACAGACTTGGAAGGGGACTGTTGTGTCTGCGCCCCCCGAGCCGGACCCCCTGCCAGAAAGTGACTTGGAAAGTGAGGGGGAAGGGCCATCAGGACTTACCTCGGGAGCACCGGCTTCCCTGGCTCTGCTCCAGGAGCCAGTGGCAGGCCAGGTGAAGGAGATAATGAGGCCTCCGTTCCCTGACTCTTTCCCCCCCCAGACCACGCCTCCAGACCCAGCTGATGGCAATCAGGCCTGGCTGGACCCTAGGTTTCGTAGGCAGGAGGGGCGGGAACAACAGAAGCAAGGGTGGAGCAGGCCTAGGAAGTACTGAGTCATGGAGCCACACCCCACAGGATATAAAACCAGCGAGGGCTGCTATGCCTCTTCGTAGCAGGCAAATCAACTGCTTAACTAGAGCTGAAGTACTGTTTGTTGCTGAGTGACTCATCGGCGTCGAGGGAGATAACAGAGTCACTTGGCAGATGCTCGCTAGTTTGCTGCCAGAGCTGATAGTGCCGGCTAATTAAGCCATCGCTCGGACGGAGGCGAGGGGGGACAGAACAGGGACCTTGGAGGTCTTCTAGTCCAACACCCCCACCCCTCACTCAAGTACTCTATACCTCTTTTTGGCACCGAGTGCCGAAATGGGAAACCGGAAAACCAGATGCACATGCATGCTCCAAAAACTGGAAGAGCAGCCGCCTGGTGCGCATGCGCATGCCAGGAAGATGATGTTCTGGTTTCCAGCATGCGCATGTGCACCGACCAGCTGGTCTTCGCACACGCATGCACACAAGGAACCAGAAGACCAGCTGGGAGGTGCGCATGCGTGCACCAGGAACCGGAATAGCAGCCGCCCAGTGCGCATGCGCATGTCAGGAAGATGATGTTCTGGTTTCCAGTATGTGCATGCACACCAGGCGGCTGCTCTTCCAATTTCTGGTGTGCATGTGTATGCGAAAACCAGCTGGTCGGTGCGCATGCTGAAAACCAGAACATCATCTTCCTGGCATGCGCATGTGCAATGGGCAACTGCTATTCTGATTTCTGGAGCACCCATGCGCACCGACCAGCTGGTCTTCGCACACGCATGCACACAAGAAACCAGAAGACCAGTTGGGCGGTGCGCATGGGTGCTCCAGAAACAGGAATAGCAGCCGCCCAGTGCGCATGCGAATGCCAGGAAGGTGATGTTCTGGTTTCCAGCATGCGCATGTGCACCGACCAGCTGGTCTTCACACATGCATGCAGACCAGAAACTGGAAGATCAGGTGGCCGGTGGACATGCGTGCGCCAGAAACTGGAAGATCATCTTCCCAGCACACGCATACGCACCGGGTGGCTCCTCTTCTGCTTTCCAGCACTCCCACATGCATGAAGACTAGCTGGCCAGTGCGCCAGAACCCAAAAGAGCAACAGGTGATGCCTCGGGTGCCTGGAGAGATGGCTCTGCATGCCACTTTTGGCATGCGGGCTATAGGTTTACCATCGCAGCTCTACACCATTTCAGGCAAATGGCTGTGTAAATTTTTCTTAAAAATCTCCAGGTTCTCCAGGTTCAAAAATCTCCAAATCCTGGAGATGTAAGATGTAAGCTTTAGTAAGAGCACACCTCGAGTACTGCATCCAGTTTTGGTCACCACACTATAAAAAAGATGTTGAGGCTCTAGAAAGAGTGTAGAGAAGAACAACCAAGATGATGAGAGGACTGGAGGATGAAACATACAATGAACGGTTGCAGGAACCGGGCATGGCTAGTCTAGTGAAGAGAAGGACCAGGGGAGACAAGATAGCAGTCTTTCAATATTTGAGGGGCTGCAAGAGAGAGGAAGGGGGTCAAGCTATTTTCCAAAGCACCTGAAGGCCAGACAAGGAATAATGGATGGAAACTGATCAAGGAGAGATTCAACCTGGAAATAAGAAGGAATTTTCTGACAGTGAGAACAATCAACCCATGGAACAGAAGTTGCCTTCGGAAGTTGTGGGAGCTTCAACCCTGGAGGCTTTTAAGAAGAGATTGGACTGCCATTTGTCAGAAATGGTGTACGGTCTCCTGCTTGGGCGGGGGGGCGGGGTTGGACTAGATCAGAGGTCAGCAATCTGTGGCTCTGGAGCCGCATGTGGCTCTTTCACCCCTCTGCTGCTGCAGCTCCCTGTCACTCAAAATATGCGTCACAACCGCCAATGTGCAAAACTCGGCGGCATGCAATTTATTGAGCTTTTCAACTCCTGGTAGGCCAACCATAGATAAATCCAAGGAAAGAAAAGTTTAACAAGAAAACAGAATATTTAATTCCACTACATATGTTCGTTTTGTGGCTGCTCAAGAAATAGTCAGGCACGGGAAGGGCTTTGTGGCTCCCGGTGTTCTCTTTTCTGTGGGAAACGTGACCAAATGCCTCTTGGAGTGTTTAAGGTTGCAGACCCCTGGACTAGATGACCTCCAAAGCCCTTCCAACTCTGTTAATCTGTTAAATCTATTAAATGTGTTTTTAGTCCTTACAGCCCAAAAATCTTTTTCTCACGAAAGCGAAAAACCGCCAAGTCGCAAGTTTTGCTACTTATTTGCTACGCAAGATACGCTCCGTGGTTGTTAGAAAGTTGTACTCTATTCAAAATGTCATATTGTTAACTCAGCAAACACAGAGTGGAATTTTTACGTTCATAAATCCCTCCGGGCAAATGACTAATCTTGCTGTAGCAAGTAGTATAACTCCTCTACCGCACTAGGGACACAGATGCTGAAACTAAAAGAAATTGTCACAAATTTTTAGGAGAAGTAGTAATTGACATTATTTTGCCGAGGAAGGTCCAAAATAATCTTGACACCTTCGCTGAGGAACATGTCCCTCCCAATCAGACTGTCTCTGCTAGGATTTGTCCTGAAACATATCAGCGTAATTTCCTCTCGCAGCAAAAAATGAGTGTTTGCCCAATGTTGGAATTAATTTGGAAAGAGATCACCCCATAAGTTGCTTAAAAAAATAGACACAGACTAAATAGACCAGTAGCGGCAGCAGCGTGTGGTTCAGAGAACCAGTAGCAGCAGCAGCGCGAGTGTTCTGTCTCCTTCCCCACTTCGGAGCAACGAGCTAGCCTTCAGCCAGTGGATTCACGGCTCTTATCAGTCCTGGCAGAGAAATCGCAGCTGCCTGCCAAAGTTCAAACAAATGACTCACAGAGTAAGACTTTCAGCTCTCTTTGAAATGGTTCAGCTAATTTTTGCTTCCCGTGGAATGAGAGCAGTCCCAAAGCTCCTTATATATCCTGTGGGGTGGGCTCCTGCCCCACCCTTTCCTTTGATGATGCCGCCTCTCTAATCTTCTGAAACGCGGGTCAATCCAAGTTTGATTATTATTATTATCAGCTGGGTCTGAAGGCGTAGCCTGGGGAAGGGAGGAATCAGGGGATGACGGCCTCATTACGTCCTCTGACTGGCCTGGTTCTGGCTCCTGGAGCCGGGCCAAAGGAATCGGTGCTCCCGAGGTAAACCTTACCGGCCCTTCCCCGTCACTCTCGGAGTTACTTTCGGGCATGGGGCCAGGTTCGGGGGCTGCAGTCACAACAGCGAGGCTCCTCCACAAAGCATGCGCAGAGGGTCCAAAATCGCATGTGATGTGCGCACGCACACTTCTGAACCAGTAGGGACGGTAAGTAGATTTCACCCCTGTAGATTTCTGGGGTCTTGGATGCACTCCGAGCTTGGTTGTTTGGTTGCAGATGTTTCATTACACAACTAGGTTAACATCAACAGTGGTAGAAGGGTGTGGAGAGGAGGAGGAGGACTATAGAGCCCCTGGCGCTCTCTGAGCTTGGTTGTTTTCATGAATTAGAATTAGGATTTATTTATTGGCCAAGGGTGATTGGACACACTGTTGTGCCTCGTCCTCCCTCCTCTCCTCAGCCGGGCCCCTCCCGTCTACACCCGGGCCTGTTATCAGACTCCGAGTCTGATAATGAAGATGAACGGCCTGTCATGCCTCCAGCCCCCAACCCTGGCCCCATGCCCAGAGAGGATTCCAGGAATGAACAAACAAACCTGATAAACCTCACTCCTACAGCGTGTGAGCAGGAAGCCAGCCACGTGCTGGAATTACTGACAGCAGATCCAGCTGAAGAGAATTCAAAGTGGGAGGATCCTCGCTTCCGGAGATCTGAGAGGCGACGACAGCAGAAGGAAGGGAGGGGCAGGCCTGGATAAATGCTGAGTCATGGAGCCACACCCCACAGCCTCTATAAAGGACCTGCTTGTGGCATTCCAACCTTGAGTCAAGCAAAGTCTCATCTTGTTTGCTGCTATCGGACTCTATCGCTGGAGTCACAACTTGGACTCCTGCCTGCCCTGATAAACCTCGAAGGAATTTGACAAGCTGCAGAGGCTTCGTTGCCACGTTTGATACGGACTTCCTAGACCCGGTCGTCGCAGGGGGAGGGGGACACGACACAAACAAGGAATTTGTCTTGGTGCATATGCTCTCAGTGTACACAAAAGAAAAGATACCTTCATCAAGGTACAACATTTACAACACAAACGATGGTCATAGGGTACAATTTAACTTTAATGAAGACGTTTCATTACCCAACGAAGTAATATCATCAAGGATATCACCTAGCTGGGTAATGAAACATCTGCAGGGAAAGCAACCAAGCTCAGAGAAGCATCAAGGACCTCACCGTTCAACCTCAAGCTATCAAATTTCTCTTTCCATATATGGGAATCTCCTGTTAATTTAGTCATCCACAGCCTTGGTGGTCTCCCACGCAAATGTTAATGAGGTCCAACTTTATTTAGCTTTTCAAGATCAGTCAAGTTCAGTCAAGGGGCGAGTCATTGGCTCCAGTGGAGAGGGTGTGCAACTTGGGCGTTCTCCTGGATGGACGGCTGTCTTTTGAAGACCATTTGACGGCCGTCTCCAGGAGAGCTTTTTACCAGGTTCGCCTGGTTCGCCAGTTGCGCCCCTTCCTAGACCGGGATGCCCTATGCACGGTCACTCATACTCTCGTGACATCTCGCCTGGATTACTGCAATGCTCTCTACATGGGGCTTCCCTTGAGGAGCACCCGGAGGCTCCAGTTAGTCCAGAATGCGGCTGTGCGGGTGATAGAGGGAGCCCCTCGTGGCTCCCATGTGACACCGCTCCTGTGCAGACTGCACTGGCTACCGGTGGCCTTCCGGGTGCGCTTCAAGGTTTTGGAAACCATCTTCAAAGCGCTCCATGGCTTAGGGCCGGGTTACTTATGGGACCGTCTGCTGCCACCGACTGCCTCCTACCAACTCGTGCGCTCTCACAGGGAGGGACTCCTTAGGGTGCCGTCCGCCAGGCAGTGCCGACTGGCGACACCCAGGGGAAGGGCCTTCTCTGTGGGGGCTCCCACCCTCTGGAATGAACTTCCCCCCGGGACTCCGTCAACTTCCCGACCTTCGAACCTTTCGCCGCGAGCTTAAGACACACCTATTTATTTGTGCAGGACTGGGCTAGGATTTGAATTTTAATTTAGTTTTTAATGGGGTTTTATTATTTTGTTTTATAAATTTTAAATTTGGCCTTATTTAATACGTTTTTAATTGATGTTTTATCTTGTATTTATATTTATGTGTTTGTGTTTTAATAGGCTGTAAACCGCCCTGAGTCCCTTGGGAGATAGGGCAGTACAAAAATGCGATTAAATAAATAAATAAATAAATAAATAAATAAAAGTTCATGGATGGCTTGTATCTGACTTGGCTCTAAAAATCCATACCTGAACAGCAAATACCACAATGAGTCCGACAAAGCAAGAGCTAGTCCAGGGATGGCTAACCTTTTCCGGACCAAGTGCCCAAAGTGTGAGAGTGTGTGTGTGCGAATGTGTGTGCCCGAACCCCCAAAATGCAATGCGCAGGTGGCCCCTGTGCATGCGCCCCTCCCCCTGTGTGCGCACGCCGCACACACCTCCCCTGCACATCTGCAGCAGAGAGCTGAATGGAGGCGACGGCTCATGTACCATCAGAGAGGGCGCTGCATGCCGCCTCTGGCATGCGTGCCATAGGTTCGCCATCCCTGATCTAGTCTTTGGGGAGTGTGACTTTATCCATAGCAGGCAGGCCCCAAGAAGGAAGTTCAACATTGAGTTGCCACCAGTAATACTTAAGTGTTGTTGACTCAATTAAGGTGTGTTATCCAATCACACATCCCTTGACCTGCGATCATTACATTGCTGTATTAAAATCCCAGCCTATTCATTGCATCTTTTGTCAACACCCCATCTAACGCCCTCTACAAAATGTGCCAGACAAAGGTCGACCATCACAAATCTACCAATGAGAAGGAAACGTTTGGGCTAGTAGCTAAGGTACCAAGCTACAAAGCAGGAGACAGTGAGTTCTACTCCTGACTAAGGTATGAAAGCTGGCTGGGTGACTTTGGGCTGGTGATCAGGAGACACTGAGTTCTAGTTCACCTTAGTCATGAAAGCTGGCTGGGTAACTTTGGAACAATCACCAGGAGACTGTGAGTTCTAGTTCACCTTAGATGTGAAAGCTGGCTGGGTAACTTTATTTAATTTAACTAACTTAACTTAAATAAATTAACTTTATTTAATTTTGTCATAACAATATACACAAGCATAACAAGCATAACACAAAAGATTATATAATATATAAACATATATATGAGGAGAAACAAGGTAGTATAAGCATATATAGATAGATAGATAGATAGATAGATAGATAGATAGATAGATAGATAGATAGATAGATAGATAGATAGATAGATATAGATATATAGATATAGATATATATAGGGGAAGAAACAATAGGACAGGAACGGTAGGCACATTTGTGCTCTTATGCACGCCCCTTAGAGTCCTCTTAGGAATGTGGTGAGGTCAACAGTGGATAGATTTTTAATAAAACTTTTGGGGTTATGAGAAGAGACCACAAAGTCAGGTAATGCATTCCAAGCATAGATAATTCTGTTACAGAAATCATGTTTTCTGCAATCTAAACTGGTGCGGTTCACATTAAGTTTAAATCTGTTGGTAGCTCTTGTGTTATTGTAGTTGAAACTGAAGTAGTCATTGGCAGGAAGGACATTATAACGGATGATTCTATGAGCTAAACCCAGGTCCTGTCGAAGGCGATGAAGTTCCAAGTTTTCTAGACCTAGGATATCAAGTCTGGTGGGATAAGGTATTTTATTGGTTATGGAGGAGTGGAGAACTGTTCTCGTAAAATATCTTTGGACACGCTCAACTGTATTGATATCAGATATATGGTATGGGTTCCAGACAGGCGAGCAGTAATCAAGAATTGGCCTAGCAAAAGTTTTATATGCTCTGGTCAGTAGCGTGGTGTTTTTGGAAAAGAAGCTACGTAGAATTTAAGTTAACAACTTTTAGAGCCTTTTTTGCTTATATAGTTGCAGTGGGCTTTGGCACTTAGATCGTTAGATATAAAAACTCCAAGGTCTTTGACTGGGTGGGGGTCATCTGTGAGGTAATGTCCATCAAGCATGTACTTAGTGATTGGTTCTTTCTTCCAATATGTAGGACTGAGCATTTGCTGGTTGAGATTCGTAACTTTGGAGCAATCACCAGGAGACTGTGAGTTCTAGTCCCACCTTAGATACAAAAGCTGGCTGGGTAACTTCGGCCAGTCCCTCTCTCTCTCAGCCCAACCCACCTCACAGGGTTGTTTTGTGGAGGAAATGGGAGGAGGAAAGAAGCATTAGGTATGTTCACCCCCTTGAGTTATTTGTAAAAATAATAAAAGGCGGGATACAAATAAATACAAATAAATACCTCTGGTGCCTCTGGTGGCTCAGCAGACTAAGTCTGTCTGTTATTAACACAGCTGCTTGCAATTACTGCAAGTTCAAGTCCCACCAGGCCCAAGGTTGACTCAGCCTTCCATCCTTTATAAGGTAGGTAAAATGAGGACCCAGATTGCTGGGGGCAATTAAGTTGACTTTGTATATAATATACAAATGGATGAAGACTATTGTTTAACACAGTGTAAGCCGCCCTGAGTCTTCGGAGAAGGGCAGGATATAAATTCAAATTAAAAAAAAAATAAGATTTATGATGGATGCCACTGTAAAAGCCATCTACAACTTTGCCTTCCATCATGTCATGATGTCCTAAAGTCCTTTTTTTCCCTCTGCTCTTGATTGTTTCCAATTTGACAAAATGATCTATGCGGGAACAAAAGGGAAAATACGCCGTGTACCAAATATTTTATATAAAATAGGAGCTATACTTCATTATCCAACGCAATTTTCTCTCCTTGCCGTACTTTCTCTTTTGAATTTTAATCAAATATCATACAGCCCTCCGATGAGAAGGGGGGGGAGAACCAGTAATGTTTCTTCTAATTGCTTCTTCTATGTCATTTGTAACTAATTACCTGAGTTACACCTTTGCAGATTTCTCCGTATCTTTTCGAAGCACCCTTTTCAAGTCAAAAACACCACCAATATTAACTAAGCAGGAGATGTGCAATTAAATTCTCCTAGCAACAGCTGCCTCCAGCTACAGGGAAGTCCTTGACTAAGAGCAGTTCATTTAGTGACCATTCAAGTTTGAATTTTAAAATGGGACTTATGTGAAGCAGGGGTGAAATGCTCCCGGTTCGGACTGGATTGGCCGATCTGGTAGCAATGACGGCGGGTGGTTGGGAGAACCGGTAGCAAAAATCCCTGTTTCCCCCACTCCAACTGAGCCACGCGATTGTCAGAGCCTTTTTTTTTACTTTTAAAAGCATTTTTTTAACAACCTCTTCGGCCGAAGAGGTTGTAAAAAAAATGCTTTTAAAGGGTTAAAACAAGGCTCTGACGATCCCAGCTGTGGTGCTGATGTCAGAGGCATTTTTAAAAAACTTTTAAAAGCATTTTTTAAAGGTAAAAAAGCTGAAGCCTGCTAGGCAAAAATGAGGGGGTGCAGGCAAAAAATGGGGGGTTTGTTTGAGAGTGAGGGGGGAAAGAGAGAGAGAGAGAGAGAAGGCAGGAAGGCAGGAAGGCAGGAAGGCAGGAGGGAAGGAAGGAAGGAAGGAAGGAAGGAAGGAAGGAAGGAAGAGAGAGAGAGAGAGAAAGAGGGAGGGAGGGAGGGAGGGAGGAAAAAGGAGAGGAAGGAAGGACTACAAATCTGGCACTAGACGCAGCTTCAGAGGATAATTCAGGGCTGGAAGGGACCTGGAGGTCATCTAGTCCAACTCTGCTCCAGCAGGACATTGTTAGTGAGTTTCTGTCTTTTGATCCCCCGGTCACATAGCCACCCCCACCCAGTCACATGACCACCCCCACCAAGCCACCCCCACCAAGCCACGCCCACAGAACCGGTAGGAAAGAAATTTAAGATTTCACCACTGATGTTAAAGTCTTGAGATTTAAGAGCTGACCAGCTGTAAAACTGATGCAACTGTAAAGCTGATGCAATGAAGATGAACCAGCATTGGCAATGCCGGTTGTAGACTACGAAGGGGTCCACAGGAGTTTTTAACCACTTTAAGAGATGTTTATAAAGGCAGCCAGGAGAGGGCGTATTCTCTCTCCTTGTGTCCCGTATTCATCGCTGAGTTCTCTGTGTAGAGTTAAGAAGAAGATTGCTTGCTTGTCAGGTATTTGCTAACCAGGTATATTTCTATATATCTTTTGTATATAAACCACTGTTACATGTCCAGGACTCTGTGTGCTGTGTATTGCTCCTGGATTAACTCCTAATATTAGTCACGCTGCTAAACCCTCTGACAACTTATGACGGCTTTTCACCCTCACGACCATGGTCTACATTCGCTTGGCAATGGACTTGCATTTATGACGGGTCGCAGTGTTCCCAGGGTCATGTGATCCCCTTTTGCCGCCTTCTGACTAGCAAAGTCAGTGGGGAAGCTGGATTCACTTAACAACCGTGTTGCTGACTTCACAACGGCAGTGATTCATTGAACGACGGTGGCAAGATAGGTCGTAAAACGGAGCAACAAGCAAAGTCAATGGGGAATGCTGGATCGTAACCCATGTGTCGCTGACGGAATAACGGCAGTGATTCACTTAACAGCCGTGTTGCTAACTTAACAAATGCAATGATTCACTTAACGACCATGGCAGGAAAGGAACGTAAAATGGGATAAAACTCACTTAAGAAATGTCTCGCTTAACAACAGAAATTTTGAGCTCGATTATATGTCGAGGACTACCTGTAGTTAACAAGGAGGGTGAATTAACTTTTTTTTGCGGGGGGACATGTAGGATTTTGAGGGACCAAAACTTCTGCAAACAGCCCAAAAGTTGATCTAATACTGCACAGGTCACAAAATGAGTCATGCATAGTGAGATGCCAGTGGCTTTTAGAATGACTCAATTATGTGTGATGAATCAGTCCAACAGGGCAAATCCTATTTTCAAAATCAACTCCATCAATATAGGATTGAATTTTATTTATTTTTTTGCACGCTGTCTCAAAAGAACAAAAAAACAGCAAAAAAAACAACAACAACCGGTGCCACAAACTGATATGGATTTTCTATAATTAGACGGAGTGTCGGTATGGTTAGATTTCCGTAAATATTAAGTGCTTAAAAAAATACCTGGAAACTTCAAGTCGATTCCTTACTGAGGGTTTCTTTTCTGCTGAGAAAATAAGTATGGAATTCTCAAAATATTGGCCGCTATCGGTGCATTTTTTTTAAAAAAAATTTGCATTTATATCCCGCCCTTCTCCGAAGACTCAGGGCGGCTTACACTATCTCAAGCAATAGTCTTCATCCATTTGTATATTATATACAAAGTCAACTTGTTGCTCCTAACAATCTGGGTCCTCATTTTACCTACCTTATAAAGGATGGAAGGCTGAGTCAACCTTGGGCCTGGTGGGGCTTGAACCTGCAGTAATTGCAGGCAGATGCTGTTAATAACAGACTGTCTTACCAGTCTGAGCCACAGAGGCATTGTGCATAAACATGGCATAAGAGGACAAAACCGGCAGCAGTGAACAAAGATGCTATAGACATAGTCCTCAAGTTATGACCGTAATAGAACTTGGCAATTATGGCCATATGTTGTGATGTTTTAAAGAGGATCACCAGGTGACCAGACCCAATTTTACAATCTTTTGTAAAACACCCTGGTTGTTGAGAGAATACTACGGTTGTTAAGTGCACCTATTTGTATGCTATGGGCTGTTTTTTTGCTAGAAACAAAAAGCAGTTTGGCTAATCACTAGGAGATGGGGAGTTCTAGTTCCACCTTAGGCGTGAAAGCCAGCTGGGTGACTTTGGGGCCAATCACCAGGACACAGTGAGTTCTAGTCCCGCCTTAGGTGTGAAAGTCTGCTGAGTGACTTTGGGCCGATCACCTGGGCACAGTGAGTTCTAGTTCCGCCTTAGGCCTGAAAGCCAGCTGGGTGACTTTGGGCCAATCACCAGGAGACAGTGAGTTCTATTCCCATCATAGGTGTGCAAGTCAGCTGGGTGACTTTGAGCCAATCACCAGGAGCCTGGGAGTTCTAGTCCCGCCTTAGGTGTGAAAGTCAGCTGGGTGACTTTGGGCCAATCACCAGGAGACAGTGAGTTCTATTCCCATCATAGGTGTGAAAGTCAGCTGGGTGACTTTGAGCCAATCACCAGGAGCCTGGGAGTTCTAGTCCCGCCTTAGGTGTGAAAGTCAGCTGGGTGACTTTGGGGCAATTCCCAGGAGACTGGGAGTTCTAGTTCCACCTTAACTATCAAATTCAGCAGAGTGACTTTGCGTCAATCACCAGAAGACTGGGAGTTCTTGTCCCGCCTTAGGCATGAAAGCCAACTGGGTGACTTTGGGCCAATCCCCAGGAACTGGGAGTTCTAGTCCTGCCTTATGAAAACCAGCTGGGTTTCTTCCCGCTGTCCTTCTCCTTCAGCCCAATCTACCTCACAAAGTTGTTATTGTGTAAGGAGAGATGTTTGCCACCTGATAAGGTTATAAAAATAATAAAGGCAGGATTTTATTAAAAAAATCCAACCTAAAAATGTTGCCTCAGATTACAGGACAAATAAAGTTTATCCCCTTCAAAAAGTAGTCATAATTCGGGGTTCATAAATCATAGTTCTGATCCTACCTCAGATTTGAGTGTGTGTGTGTGTGTGTGTGTTTTGTTCCACGTGTCGCCGAATTTTATTTATTTATTTATTTATTTATTAATTAAACTTTTATACCGCCCTTCTCCCGAAGGACTCAGGGCGGTGTACAGCCAAGATAAAAAGCAATAAATATACAAAGTTAAAAATCAATTTAAAAAACTTATTCAATGGTGGCCGAATTAAAACCGTCAAATTGACAAACCTAAAATACCCCATATAAAATTACAGAAGATTTAAAAATTTAAAATTAAAATTTAGAAATTTAAAAAGTCTAAAAAATCAGTCCAGTCCCGCTTGAATAAATAAGTGAGTTTTTAATTCCCGACGAAAGGTCCGAAGGTCAGATATTTGGCGCAAACTGGGGGGAAGGTCATTCCAGAGAGTAGGTGCTCCAACAGAGAAGGCCCTTCCCCTGAGGGCCGCCAGCTGGCATTGCTTGGCGGACGGCACCCTGAGGAGACCCTCTCTGTGGGAGCGTACGGGTCGATGGGAGGCATAGGGTAACAGCAGGCGGTCCCGTAAGTACCCGGGCCCTAAGCCATGGAGCGCTTTAAAGGTGGTAACCAAAACCTTGAAGCGCACCCGAAAGACCAAAGGTAGCCAGTGCAAGACTGCGCAGGAGTGGTGTTACCCGGGAGCAACGTGGGGCTCCCTCAATCACCCGCGCAGCTGCATTCTGGACTAGCTGAATTAGCTTTTAAAGCTGAATTAGCTTTTATGCCAAGCTAGGACGTTGTATTAGCCCCGACTAAAAGAATAACTATCCAGGGCATGACAAAAGGACCACTACCATAACGACAAATAATGTCTGGAACCGCGTGTCAAACAACGGCGCATCCAAAATTAGTTTTCCGATGAACGTTTGCCAATTAAGAGCTGTACCGAACCAAGAGATTTGCAAAGCCCCCTGAGCACCTGTGAATTATATTATGAATTATACATTTCCAACTGTTTCAAGCTAATGTACCATAATCCCTCTGTTGAAGTTGGTGGGTGGGTAGGGGAAAAGCCGAGATGGTTACCTTTGGTAAGGTGAGCGCTTGCAAATAAACAATATTTTAGACGCTTGGAAAGCCAACCACGTATTACGTTCACCAAGCACAACAATGTGCTAATCATTAGGTGCAAATAATTACCTACAGGCCTCCAAATCCTCGCGTGCCCATGGCGGAGGCCACTGCCTTAAATTTATTTCACAAGGAAATGTTCACAGCCGAGCCCCGACTGTTTAATTTTTATTTTTTTTACAACTGAACATACACAAAGGTTCAGGAGACCCAATTAAGTTAAAATGCAACCCACAATCACCTCGTCAGCTCCGTGTCACCTGACACACCTTTTTATGCAAATGAAGAAGAAGGCTTATTACACGATATGCTAATAAACTGAATTTCACATCCTTTAGATGATGGATGAACGGTAGGGCTAGAGACCTCCCTAAACCAGGGATGGCGTTTTCGGCTTCCGGAGGGCCTCCGGGGGGTGGGGGAGGCTGTTTTCGCCCTCCCCAGTCTCCAAGAAAGCCTCTGGAGGCTGGGGAGGGTGAAAAACAGGCCTACCGGGCCAACCGGTAACCTTCCCCATGCATGTGCGCGCGACACTCCCCCCCAGCAACCCCCCCTGCGCAACCCCCGCTTTTGGTACGCAATGGCTAAAACGTTACCGGTACGCAATGGCTAAAAGGTTACCATAGGCCTGTTTATTGCCCTCCCTAGGCTCCAGAGACTTTCTTGGAGCCTGGGGAGGGCGAAAACAGCCACCCCCACCTCCCTGGAGGCCCTCTGGAGGCCAAAAACGCCCTCCCAGAGCGTCTGCGCGAGCCCTGTACTTACCTGGCATCCAAAATGAGCCATGTGGAGACTCCTGGGATGGGAGGGGTGGCATAGGCGGAGCCATCTGAAAATCGGCTGGCCGGCGTGCACATATGTGCTGGAGCTGACCTAGGGCTCTGTGGGCACGCATGCCATAAGTTTGCCATCACAGCCCTAAGCCAAGGTTTTTTTTAAAAAAATTGCTTTCCTTTAGATAGCAATCAGAGAGACCCAGGCTGTATCATTTTTGGGGTAATTGCATGGATGAAATGCTCCTGGTTTGGACCGGACCACTTTTTTTAAAAAAAACTTTTAAAAGCATTTTTTCTTCGGGCAAAAAAATGCTTTTAAAAGTAAAAAAAAAAAGCCTCTGATGATCACGCAACTCAGTTGGGATCGTCAGAGCCTTTTAAAAGCATTTTTTCTACCACCTCTTCGGCTGAAGAGGTGGTAAAAAAATGCTTTTAAAAGTATAAAAAAAAGCCTCTGATGGTTGTGTGGCTCAGCTGGGATCGTCAGAGCCTTTTAAAAGCATTTTTTCTACAACCTCTTCAGCCGAAGAGGTTGTAGAAAAAATGCTTTTAAAAGTAAAAAAAAAAAAGTTGGCCACGCCCACCCAGTCACATTACACCCCCCCCACCAAGCCACGCCCACAAAACCGGTAGTAACCAATTTTACATTTCACCCCTGGGTAATTGTTCTATTCCAGGTAGTCCTCGATTTTATGACCGTTCATTTAACAACGGTTCAAAGTTTCAGAAAAAAAACGATTTTACCATCTTTCCCTGTGATCACAATTCAGGTTGCTGGGCAACCGGCTGGTATTTACAACCGGTTGCCGCATCCTGTGGTTATAATTAAGTAAGTATAAGTAAGGGCTGGCTGAGTTTTCCTGAGTTTGACCTTCTGGCCAGCCTCCCTTGCTCCTCAAACTGCAGATACAATGACAGGATCTGGCTTGCCTGTTGCTTGGTGATGTGATAGCAGTCTTCCAGGATTTGAAAGGCTGCTACAAAGAAGAAGGGGCGGGGGTCAACGTAGAATACTGCGTCCAGTTTTGGTCACCACACTATAAAAAAAGATGTGGAGACTCTAGAAAGAGTGCAGAGAAGAGCAACCAAGAGGACTAAGGGGCTGAAGGCTAAAACATATGAAGAACGGTTGCAGGAACTGGACATGGCTAATCTAGTGAAGAGAAGGACCAGGGGCGGCAGGATAGCATCTTCCAATATTTGAGGGGCTGCCACAGAGAGGAGAGGGTCAAGATATTCTCCAAAGCATCTGAAGGCCAGACAAAGAATAATGGATGGAAACTGATCAAGGACAGAGATTCAACCTAGAAATAAGGATAAATTTTCTGACAGTCAGAACAAATAACCCACGGAACAGAAGTTGCCTTCAGAAGTTGTGGGAGCTTCATCCCTGGAAGCTTTCAAGAAAAGATTGGACTGCCATTTGTCAGAAATAATGTAGATTTTCCTGCAGTGGTGGGTTTCAAATTTGTTTACTACTGGTTCTATGGGTGTGGCGTGGCTTGGTGGGCGTGGCAGGAGAAGGATACTGTAAAATCTCCATTCCCACCCCACTCTAGGGGAACTTCAAATTTTGATTACTTCAAAAATCCCCATTTCCTCCCGATCAACTGGGAATTGGGAAGCAGAGAATAGATGGGGGCGGTCAGAATTTTTACTACCGGTTCTCTGAACTACTCAAAATTTCCGCTACCAGTTCTCCAGAACTGGTCAGAACCTGCTGAAACCCACCTCTGATGGAAACTAAACAAGGAGAGAAGCAACGTAGAACTAAGGAGGAATTTCGTGGCAGTGAGAACAATTAATCAGTGGAACGACTTGCCTCCAGAAGTTGAGAATGCTCCAACACTGGAAGTTTTTAAGAAGAAATTAGATAACCATTTGTCTGAAGTGGTGTAGGGTTTCCTGCCTGAGCAGGGGTTTGGACTAGAAGACCTCCAAGGTCCCTTTCAACTCTGTTATTCTATTTTAGAGTCATAGATTATTGCTAATCCAGAAGTCTAATAGACTCCTGAAGGGCAGCTGACATGGAGCTCTTTATGGAGAAAGCAAGAATCAGAAAGATTCAGCAGCCAACACAGTCCGACAGGACCAAATTTAGCTGACGTTCAGTCTGAATTTTAATTACTGATCACAGTGGTAAGCTGCCTGCCCCCAATATTCATCGGCGGAGCAATTAAACTTGGCAAGGGTTCTAATCCCCCCCAAAAATCTGAAAGATGAAAGACAGAGAAAGGCAAAAGTAGCTACACATAATGGAAGTGAATGCACTGATTTCTTTTCGTAACGTATTTTATGTTGCCAAAAACAAAAACTTCCCATTGGTGAAAGAAAGCAGACAGTTCTCATGGAAATAAAATGCAGACAATTCTTCTTTCATTCAGTTTTTTTTCCCCTTCCATTCTCAATATTAACCCCTGTTAATTTTTATTCCGTGTTTAAAAATTGCAATAACGTTTTATTGGGGGGGATCTTTTTAATTCCTTTTCTCCGTTCTCAATTTTAGTCTCTGTTAAGATTTCATTCTGTATTTAAAATTACGATAACGTTTTGTTTTAAAACTTCTTTCTTCATTCTTCTTTCATCGTTCCAAATATAAATCCTTCTCAGTTTTTATGGATTAAAAATTACAATAACATTTTTTTTAAAAAAGAAAACTTCTTTCTTTCCTTTTCTCCATTCTAAATATAAATCCTGAAGTTTTTATTCCGTATTTAAAACTACAATAGTATTTTATTTTTTTAAAAAAACTTGTTTCTTTCATTGTTCTTGTTTTCCACTCCAAACATAAGTTCTTGATAGTTTTTATTCTGCATGAATAACCGTAATAAAATGTTATTTTTTTAAAAAGAGAAGAAAATGCAGACGAGATGATTTGTCAATACTTTAAAACAATCCACTGAATTGAGCCCTGCAAGAAAATACTTCCTTATTATCGTATTCAGGTTTCCTTCTCTAAACCATCTCAAGTCTAGACAGAGGGATTGATCTCCGCTGAGCTGAGAGCAAACAGAAGATGTTTAAACACAGGGGAAGCCAAAACGTCCTGTATCCAATGGACTTTAGATCCCCAATATAATAAGTACTGAGCTAAATCGCAGGAGAGGAAGGGAGAGAGAAAGAGAAAGAAAGAAGGGAGGGAGGGAGGGAGGGAAGGAAGGAAAGAGATGGGAAGGAGAGGAGGGAAGATAGGTAGGTAGATAGGTGGGGGAGAGAGAGAAAGAGAGAGAGAGAAAGAAAGAAAGAAAGAAAGAAAGAAAGAAAGAAAGAAAGAAAGAAAGAAAGAAAGAAAGAAAGAAAGCAAGAGGGAGGGAGGAGGGAAGGGAGGGAGAGAGGAAGGGAGAGAGAGAGAAAGAAAGAAAGAAAAAAGAAAGAAAGAAAGAAGGAAGGAAGGAAGGAGGAGGGAGGGAGGAGATGGGAAGGAGAGGAGGAAACAGGTAGATAGGAAGGAAGGAAGGAAGGAAGGAAGGAAGGAAGGAAGAAAGAAAGAGGGAGGGAGGGAGGAGATGGGAAGGAGAGGAGGGAAGATAGGTAGATACGAAGGGAGAGAGAGAGAGAGAGGGGGACAGAGAGAGAGAGAGAGAGAAAGAAAGAAAGAAAGAAAGAAAGAAAGAGAAAGAAAGAGGGAGAGGGAGGGAGGGAGGGAGGGAGAAGATGGGAAGGAGAGGAGGGAAGATAGGTAGATACGAAGGGAGAGAGAGAGAGAGAGAGAGAGGGACAGAGAGAGAGAGAGAAAGAAAGAAAGAAAGAAAGAAAGAAAGAAAGAAAGAAAGAAAGAAAGAAAGAAAGAGGGAGGAAGGGAGGGAGGGAGGGAGGGAGGAGATGGAAAGGAGAGGAGGGAAGATAGGTAGGTAGGAAAGAAGGAGAAAAGAAAGAAAGAAAGAAAGAAAGAAAGAAAGAAAGAAAGAAAGAAAGAAAGAGGGAGGAAAAAGAGAGATGAAGAAAGAAGGGAAGAGAAAGGAGAAGGAAGGAAGGAAGGAAGGAAGGAAGGAAGGAAGGAAGGAAGG